>NC_058096.1:93802500-93845000 GCF_020171115.1 Neogale vison
GGAAAATATACACAAAGGAATTCAATGAAGCCATATACTGAAGAAGAATAGTGGTATACAATATGAGAAAATGTTTGCAACATACTGGGTAAAAAAAAAAAAAAGGCAGGTTTTCAAAACAAATAGTGTGGAGTGATGCCCTTTTGGACACATAAGATCTATACAAAGGACAAAAGATGAAAAGATTACACACCCAAAATGTCTAAAGTGATATCTCTCAGGATAACCTAAGTGTCAGGATAACCTAAGTGTAATATTTTTCTTTATTTTTTTGTATTTTAGCAATATGCTACAGTAAATGTTGTAGAAATACATTTCCATTTGAAAAATTACTTAGTAAAATATTATCCATTACCTAGTCAACCTCCACTCCCCCCAGCCAATAGCTCTGCTATCACAGAAATATAATTTGGCTAAGTTGGTTCCATCCACTGGAGCACAGATATTTCTAAAAGCCCAGGTGAAAACTTCAGCTAAAATACTTTAATAATCTTAGAAGAAAGAAATCATCAGCATTTTTCCTGATGATTCTTCCAGGTAAGTGCATCCTTGGGGAGAACAGGGGGACACAGTTCTAAGTAAAAGTAATTTAATGTCTTGAGGCACAACTCAAACTCAAGCAGAGCACAACTTCAAGATGGTGGGGCACCTAGATGGAAAGAAGGAAACTCCCACGCTCAGGCACATCACTAGGAGATCCATATATGACATCACTGTGTTCACAGCATATGCCTGAAGCTTCCAAACATGTTAGTATATTAGTGTTCACCCTCCATCCTTCTCAGTTCACTCATGCTGAAAAGTGTTTTTCACCTTTTGAAATCCACCTGATTTGAGGTAAATGAATAGTTTTCTGCACTAATAGCATGAAACATATGAAAGCCAGTTTACAGCAGTCACAAGTTTAGTAATTACTGAAGTAAAAGGGCTAGAAGAGTAATTACAGTTAATCTGAAATTAATTGAGCTGTATGTGGAACAGAGAAAATTGTGTGATGCAGTCTTAGGGAGCCTTTTTTCCCAATGTGAAGCCATAAAATGTTGACATCACACAATCATCCAAGTTAGTAGCTTAAGGCAAATGGAGAATGTGGGAGGAAGAGATCCATTTAATGAATGCCAGACACTAAACACAGACATATATAAATTAAATCTTTGTCACAACTTTAGTAAGTAGAAATTAATCAACCCCCAATTTATGGACACTGAGAACCAGGAAGTTCTATACTCAGTGTCTATATTGTTTCCACTGGTCCACATTTCTTAAATAACAAGCACACATACATGAAATAGAGCACCTCAAGATATGAACCCTTTCTTGAGTATTAACTTCCTAACTTTTTCTCATTATTCAGTTTTCCTCAGATATTACAGAAATACTAATATTTATTATCTGAAATTTTTCTGCTTCTTTTTCAATCAAAATCATGTTTAAATGCAAGTCACAGAGCTATGCTAGTATCCTTCATCAAATGTTATTCCATTTAGTTCTTAATGCAGTATAATAGCCTTGTACTTTATCCAGGTAAAAGATTTGCACTTCATTTAAGTGGGTCTGAGTAGTTAATGATGTCCAAGAATGAAGTTTCGTGAATACTATAGATACATACTTCCAAACATTTATTCTCAGTATAAGAGGGAAAAAAAAAAACCTTTTCAGGTATTCAAAAGAAATTTGCTATCCTTATTAACTATAAATACAATGGTAGAGCTGTATCCTATCAGTTTGGCTATTAAAAAGAAGGAAACCTTGTGTTGACCAAAGAATTACAATGAACTTGACATATTAAACTAATGGACATCTCAATTTAAGTGGGAGTAAACTCACTCTAAGTTATCTGTAGCAACATCTAGGAAGGATATAGAACACCCAGGAAGAGAATATATTTTTTCTAGATTTATTTGTTTATTTACTGAGAGAGAGACAGAGTGAGTGAGGGAAGAGGCAGGGGTAGAGGGAGAGAAAGAATCTCAAGTAGACTCCCTGTTGAACCTGGAGCCCTACATGTGTCTTAGTCTCATGACCCTGAGATCATGACCTGAGCTGAAATCAAGAGTTGGGACGCTTAAGCAAATGAGCCACCCAAGTGTCCCGCCCCATCAGGGAGAGAATATTTATTAAAATAAAAACATTGTATCATTGTATCAGAGAGGAGTTTAGGGATTATCACTATCTTTTCTACCACTGTAACTCCTTTTCAGGGCAAAATACGTGTGACTGAAAGATACCTGAAGTAACAACTGAGGTGAATCAAAGTGCTGTGGGCTGAATTTTGTGCATCCCCATTACCTCAGAATGTCACTGTATTTGGAGACTAGGATCTTTGAAGAGCTGATTAACTTACAGATGAGATCACTGAAGTGGGCCTTAATCCAATGTCATTATAAGAAGGAAAGATTAGGGCACAGAAAGTAAGCATGCTCTATGGATAGAGTACCTGAGGACGCAGCAAGAAGGTGACCATGTATCAGCAAGCCAAAGAGAGAGGCCCTCAGAAGAAACCAGATCCATCAGTGCCTTGATTCTGTACTTCCAGCCTTCAGAACTGGGAGAAAATACATTTCTGTTGGTTGAGCCACCCAGTCTACAGTACTTTATTATGGCAGCCTTAGCAAATTAGTATACAAATCTTAGAAATTTGTCGGAGAATATGCCAGCAAAGTGGTAATATCCATACTATACTTTATTTTTGTATTTGCAAAATAGTCTTTTATCTCAGATTACTTCTTACAGACAAAACTCTTAAGGTTTTTATCCACGTTTTTATAGCAATAAACTAAAGCAATGAGCAATTTTGTGTGAAAGGACATTGGGATCAAAGAAAGAAGCTGGCCCTGGGTGCAATTTTTAACCCTGCTACCACCTGGAAGGCTCAAGGCCAGGAACTAAGAAGGGATATAGGTTTTAAAAAAAAAAAAAGATGCAATGAAAATGAAGAAAGATCCTGCCCTCAAGAAGCTCCTAGTCTAGGAGAGAAGCCAAATAACTGAATAACTAAAACACAAAGCCAAAAACTGAAGTGTGTGGTATCAACGACAGAGTGTAATTAATGTCAAATAAAGACATCTGAAAGGTATCAGTCCATAAAAAAACACTGGAGTCAACTCTAAAGCCCTCTGTAAGTGCAAATTTCTCTCACTCTGAAATCTCCCTTCTATAAGTGACTTTGGCAATTAATAATGGTCAGACCGAGAAATCAAAATGCTTGATCAAATTTTCTATGTATTATCTTGCCCTGATACTTTAGCGATAAGATGCCCAAACTGCTTAGCAAGTCAGTCAAGCCTCCCATCAAATCACTGTATGTGTCTGTGTGCACACGCATGCACACACACACACACACACACACACACATACACATCCATCTTAGGAGTGATATGGAAGATATTCCATTTCTGTAATTAATTTTTTGCAGTAAAAATACTAGATCACATTGATTTAAATTTAGTCTAAGCAGTGAATTCAAACTAGAATTAAGCTCCAAAGAGGAAAGAAGGTATCTATCTTATTCTCTATCACAAATCCAGAGCCTAGCACAGTAACCAACAAACAGTACATGTTCAACAAATATTTGTTGCATGGATAAAACTTTTTTCTGTCAGATAATATGTAAAATTTATGGAGAGAAAACATTTTGAGTATTCAGCTCCAGAAATGTCCTAAGCTATATATGTCCAACCCCTAGATGAATGTTGTTAGTTAGCAGGTTGAATAGACTTGACATTAGATGATTTGGATTCAAGGTCCTTCCACATACAAGTTGTAAAAAGTTGTGTGACCTATACTGTGTCACCAGGCCTAGCATTGGTCAAACAGAGCCGTGTTTCTAACACTTCTCAATATCCATAATTATTGTAAAGTTCAAATCAGATCATGTGCACAAAAATTCCTCACAAACAAGGTCAGACAAATGATACCAATGCACAGCTGGGTGGTCTAAATGTTGGAGAGTCCCACTGTTCCTCTTGCAGCTCCAAATTCAGATCAGATTGACTGGTACCTTGCAGACTTGAAAAGAGAGCACTTACTTTGAGAGGGGGAAAAAAAAAACTTTGAAAAATAAGTAAGAATGGCGTGAGTTTAGAGGAGTGAAAGTCCATTGATGCCTGTCTCAGCAGGATCCTACTTTGAACAGTAAGTGCATCCCATTCATAGAACTAGCTAAAAGTCATTTTTTTTTTCAATAAATCCTCATTTCTAATATTCTCGATGGCCTCTGGCAAAAAATGTTATATAGCTATAAAATGTAATCCTTCATCAGGGTCATTTTAAGATTTTTGCCCATCCTAGCTACTTAATTTTGAAAATGGCATCCTACATTACATCAAAAATTTAAACGTACCCACATCCCATATTCAATGTCATACAAACACAACCCTCAACAGCCTCAATGAGCAGAACCATAGTTGTCTGGCCAGCACAGCCCTGCATTGATAAATGCTTAGTAATTTCTAGTGTACCATTTTCATTCATCTTTTGAAGCCAGAACCTTTTTTCAAGTCTAATATATTTGGAGTAGACCCTTGGAAAACCTTGTAGCACCCAGGCTCTAGGTTCATAGTGGTAAGAGATAAAACAGTCCTGTCTTTCATAATTGTGCAATTAGTCACTTTGTATAATTGCACTGGGTTTTGAAAGAGAAGAAAAAGTCCTCTCTCACTGTTTCCTAGTAATCTTTGTCCACAAGTCTATTTTCCCCACCTGCTATGTTTGCCTAAGACTGGTCATTTGTTACCTGCTAGTTCCAATTGATTTCCTTTGCCTCTGCCTCCTTTATCCATGAGTGCAAAGAACAGACTGTACGATTTATACTAGCCATCTAGTACCAATCATTAGATAACAAGACCCTTTACTGAAAGCATTTAGAGTAAAACAATACTTTAAGTTTACCTTTGCTTTCATTTCCTTCTTTATTACACTAGGTTCAAAGTGAGGCCAAAAATGGTATCACAAGGCCTATTTAGACATCCAAGCAAAGAATGCCAAATCATTCTAAATAAATCCCTCAGCTCCAATAGAATTTTATATATTTTCAAGTGTTAGTTTCCAACATTTTTGGGTTTGGTTTTCCCCTTGTCTGTTCCAGTCACTGTCTTCACATACAAGGGGAAATGAGTCATATTAAATTATGCTCCAACAAATGTCCCATAAAGTCGTATCTAAGCCATCCTGTTTGCTAATAAAAAGATAAGATTTGTCCTCTGAAAGAAGCAGGGTTGGACTATGCCAAAGGGCTTACAGAAGAGTTAGACAAATCCAAAATTATGAGCTGGTGGGGGAATCTGAACTTGTGGCCTTTCTTCAAGTGGGAGGGGTAGGAAGGGAGTGGCAGGGATCTGTCGGCCTTGGAGACTCAAGCTTGTGTCAGGGATACTGGAAACTTCCTGTGGTTACTAACAAGCTGAAATACCTGGCAGAGATGTCCTGATAATTGTTTTCTAAAGCTGGCACTGCCCAGTGCCTCACCGTCACTAGGAGAGTATTATTAAGACCAGTCAGTACCTTCCAGAATCACAGGAATTCAAAGATACACAGAGAAGAAATAAAGGTCTCTACAACCAAATGCAGAAAAAAAGAAAAAAGTTCGTATTTCAAATTTTAAGCTCACATTGGCTTCTCCAATTTGTAACTCCCAAACAGATTTCCTGATTTACTCATCTGATTAGACTCAAAGGTATGCAAACTAATTTCAGTATTTACCAAGGTCAATACAATCAGGTAGAAGGATCTGCCACAAATCCTAAAGCCAGGTAGGCATGGTTTTGAGATGTTCAGATTATCCTACTTGGGGTTCACTGTTTATTCACATGGATTGGTGCCCACATACATACATGCCTACAAATGTCAAGCATAAAAGGTAAACGGGGCATAAGGTAATAGGGGATGGGAAGGACAGGGAGACTGCTGAGGTGATGCCTCATCTAAGGGAAGCAGCGACTACCTACGTAGGGCTGACTATTGCCACATACAGAACTGGCCTGGGGGAGCCAGATAGTCTGATACTTTAAAAGAAACCAGAAATGTGGCTTCTTGTGTGAGTTTTCCCATTTTGTCTGTTTGGTTTACACATCATGTTGACCTAGCCTATATATACCTGCAAGTACTATGTGGCTCAGGGAGCCAAGGATTTGAGCTCTGCGATGGATCCTATTTAATTCTGCCACCTTGGCATGAATAATGATGATAGTACCACTGTTATTCTTCTCATTATTTTATGTAGCCTTAACTAATCTAAGCAATTACTCAAGAATATTCAGCAAGGAAGTATGAGAGTGGAAAAAGATCTATGAATCAGCAAAGCAGGTGTCTCACACACACATATTCTTCACTAATGAGTACCAGAAAAATGCTAAAATATGAAACTTCATCATATGGATAAGTAAGTTCAAACTTACCGATTATAAAAAGTCCAGCTAAGCTATGCATCGATTGCATCCATTTTCTATACTATTGAATTTTAAAATGTGTGCACAGTGTAGTCTTATATCAAAGACTACAAAGAAGGCTTCAAGAGAAGCTGAACCTTCTTCAAGAAACACACACATTCTTCTAACCCCAGTTAAAAGGGGAAAGGTTAAAGGCTATACTAGATTGTTCTATTCTGTGCCAAGATTCTGCTCCAGCTGCAACTAAATAGTGGTTCTCAGGCTTAATTAAATAAAGGCTCGTGTAAATTCTAACTGTTTACTATGTGATTAGAACTTCTCTGGGTGAAAAAGCTCCTATTTGATTTCCTTGTTGTCTGCACTTGCCCGAAACCTTTACCCACCAGGTATGTACTGAAGCTGTGTAAACTCAACATTTTTCTTTTAAAATCAAGGGTAAGATATAAAAGTTTATAGAAACAGTGAAACCCAGTTGTGGAAAATTCATTTTATGTGAATGAGAAAAAGAGAGCCCGTATAATTACAACCAATGTTGTCATGATGAAATGCCTCCCAGTAACACTGCGATCAGTAGTTCTTAACCTTTGTGTGAGAATCGTCTGGGGAGATTGTTAAAAACACAAATACCCAGGCCCCACTTCCAGAGGTTCACTGTGACTATGGGTGAGACCCCCCCACCAAGTTATTTGAATGCTGGTGATCCAAAGAGTACATTTGGAGAAGCACCAATCTAGAGAAAAATCCTACTTCCAAGTTCAACATAGGAGAGATATTATCCGAATTCATTTTGGGGGAAAACATGGATTTATTCTTAATAATGGGAGGGTGGCAAGAGGAGTCTCTTCAGTTATACCTATTCTTCAGTTTCAAAATTTAAGTAATATTTAATTTTATGTATCCTTTAATATTTTTTAAAATTATTGTATTTAAATAACATCATTTGTCCTTTAATATTTTCAGAGTTCAGTTGATTTAAATATCTAGATAGATTCTGAGATAATGTACAAAATATACAGTTAAAATTTGATAGTTCCATTTGAACATTCTGAGGAAAAGAAGCATACTTTAGAAGCAAGAAAATACAAATGCATAATTCAGTTAGTTTTTTTCTTTTTTTTTTTTTTAATTTGTCCTTGGCATTGATGAAGAACAAATTAGCTACTCTCCTTGGGTGCCTACCAGAAATAATAGTAACAAGTCGAGCTTTTTTTCCCCCTCAGTAATATGTTCCTTTGTAGATAAGCACTGTGGAGAGGTAAAATAATGTCTTTTAAAAGTTTACTGTTTTCTTGTTCTAAGATGTAAATGATAGGAGAAGGACTGGGAGCTATTTCAGAAATATTTATTCCGTTGAGACAATGGATTTTGGTCACCAGAAGAAAGAATAGTGAACTATCAAAATGAAAGAAAAAGACAACAGACTCTGCTCTACACCAAGTTTCAACATATAAGGAGTGGGCACACCTTCTCAGAATAGTGTACATTTATTGTCTTACAGAACAAACTCATGGGGCAGGTAAATATATTATGGGAAAATCTTTAATGATGTGAGGGAAATTTTTAAGAGAGGAGATGTTTTTATTTTTAAAGAATTCAATAAATATAAGGACAGAGTTAACAAATGTTTTTCTTGTTTTTGCTCTCAAAACTATTCAAACCACTTATTAATCTCCAGTCTGTTTCATCAATCTTTTATGATGTGTTACAAGGAGTTTTTCAAATTTAAACTTCATTACATCATTTTATAGTTATAAACCCTGACCACTATAATTCTTGGTTTTAACTAGGCTATGAAGAGAGGAATGTATTCATGAGGTTAGTACAGTGCTAGAAGCCTGCAGCTTAACTGAGGCTAAAACAAATAAGATGTCGAAGTTCACAATTTTAAATATCCTCCAGACCCAAGAAAATGAATTTAGAAGCGACATAATGCATTTCTGTAATTAAATTAGTTTGTCATCATTCCATCTCTTAAGGAAATGTGGAGATATGCAGCAATTACAGTCTTTTCCTATATCAAGAAGGGAGATGTCAGTGATTCTTAGCAGTAAGAAGTTATTTGTGCTTGGATCTCCTTTGCCACAGCTTCCTTAACTAGCTCCTGGGTAGAATTCATTAATTTTTATTAACAGGGAAAACATTTGTTCCCGTGACAATATTTGCATTGCCTGAATGATTTTCACCTCTGGCACAAGGTGTGCTATCGGCTCATACATCACCCGATTACTTGGAGAGCAGAAAGACCCTCAGTCATTAGTGAGTGAATTAAAGATGATCTTAAGAGCTATTAATCACAGTGACAAAAGCCTTAATGTTTCTGTGACCCTAGTGGAGCCTGGGGACTCAAAGGGAAGCAGAGGGAGAGAAAATGGAAACATATGTTTTCTCCAAAATAACCTACCTTAGGAGAACTGTCAAAGAGAGAGTCAAATCAAACTAAGAAATTCTGCCAGCAACTGGCCTCTGGATTAGGTGTCTATTTATCTTCCTGTGAACCCATGTTTCCTTTTAAAATATACATTTTTTTTGCCATAGACAATTAGAGAGCCCAAACCATTGTCTTTTTTGTCTTTAATATTTCTATTCAAAGTTTATTCAGAAGGACTTGTGCTTCCACTAAACTGCATTTCTTGAAAAAATTCAACATAAATTGTGTTCAGGCTGCTAACCATATAAATCAGAATGAAAACAAGCAGACAATAGCAGTAAAGCACCATTATAAACATTAATTCAAGCAGATACAATATTCCATAATGGACCAAAACGGTAACATTATTAAGTACTACGGTAGGTTACAACACTTCATCATTCTTCAATATATCTGGCTGCATTTGTCTGGATGTTTACAAGATTATAATGGCATCAATTCCACTGTTAATAACATAGGCACTTGCTGGAATTTCAATTATCTTTTGCAATATGTCGACATAAGGAACAGACTACAACTGGCTATTTTTGAGTATGGTAAGAAGATCCATAGCCCCTTATTTGTATGCATGTTCCTGTTTACATAGCTGAGGAAAAAATATTGCATTGTGCTCATATTTTGTAATTGGTTCTGCCTCTATGATGCAAAAAAAAAAAGGAAATTCTAGCTAAATGGCTTTTCTACATGCCAATTTCACTGATGCAAGTTAGATTAGCAAAAAGTCTTGCTGAAATTATGGTTCTCTTTTGATATTGATACCATATAGCCACACACAAAAATTTTTTCTTTCAACCACTTTTCAGTGCCTAATATTGTGACTAACACATAACCAAGGTTTGATAACTATGTGTTGACTGACTGACTTGAATAAATAAATTATATTGAAAAACAAATATTACTGTGGATAAGAAATATCAAGAATTCTCAGAAATTCTTTATTCTCAACTAACTTTTATATTTTGGCTAAACAGCCCAAATCAATTCAACAGAAATACTTGAGTTTGAACTACTGGAAATTATTTATTATTCATTACAATGAATATTTTTAAGCATAACTATCTTTCTGGAACCATAGAGAAGATAAAGGAAAAAATACATAGAATTGTTTGCTGTAGCAAATAAAGTTCTAGAATAACTTAAAAGTTCCATGAATAAAATAAAACCTCCTTAAGAACCAACCAGATTTTGTATTCCATTTTACTATTTATACAACTCTCTAAACTAGATTTCATTATTTTCCTCATCTTCCAGAGGAGGAAACCAAAGCTTACGATATGAAAATACCTTTCCCAATATCACAAGTCTAATGAAGGGGCAGACAATGTCAGGTGTTCTGGCTTCAAATCCAGTTCTCTTACCATTAAACCAAGACTTGTCTCAAATAGTTTCCAATATAAGGAAAATATCTTGGTTAATGTGGACCCAATCTATGCAATCAGGTCTCTTATGACGCTTACTTTCTATAGAGGAAGTCATACTATTAAAGGTTATGGGTGACATCAAAATACTAGCTTCTTTGCAATTATTAGTCATAGGAAGGGAAAGTTTAGGAAACTCATGTCAGATCCACTGATAGAATATCAAAGATTAGTGAACAAAATGCTCATGGAAGTACCTTCTTTGGTAACCACACAGATTCAAATTACAACTCTATCCATTTAACAGAATCAGGCCTTCTGAAATATTATTCCTGGGGACAAAAACCTTCTTTATATAATTCCCTCTTCTCCCCTCCACCACAAACCCCAGCAAATAAGAGTAAAGGTATTCTTGAGTTAAAGGAAAATGAAAAGTATAGATTTACAGAGAAATCTGTTTTCATTTGGCATGTTTCCTTCTCCCCAGGCACTAAAAGGAGATCCATTATTATCTCAAAGTAGAGCTCAACACTCATGAGATTGGAACTTTTTTCTGAAAACAATTGAAAAATTATTTTTGGGGGCGCCTGGGTGGCTCAGTGGGTTAAGCCGCTGCCTTCGGCTCAGGTCATGATCTCAGGGTCCTGGGATCGAGTCCCGCATCGGGCTCTCTGCTCAGCAGGGAGCCTGCTTCCTCCTCTCTCTCTCTCTGCCTGCCTCTCCATCTACTTGTGATTTCTCTCTGTCAAATAAATACATAAAATCTTCAAAAAAAAAAAAAAAGAGAGAAAGAAAAATTATTTTTGAACTGTTGGACCAGACTTCCTTAGATTTCATCAGAGCCTAACTGCAATGTCTTACATAGAGTGACAAGAAATTCATAACCTTATCTTCTTCTTAGAATGTATCAAGAGATATTTTATTCATTCATTGGCCTCAGGAAGGTGCATAACACAACTCATTTCTAATACTTACTGAGCATTTACCATGTACCAAACACTAGTTTTATCACTTGGCTTACATTAACTTCTTTAATCCTCATAATATCCCATGAGATAGCTATGACTATTATCCTCATTATACAGGTAATGAAACTGAGGTAGAAATAAGCAATAGTGACTGACAGTGATGAAAAAGCCATGATTTACACCCACATCATCTAGCTTCAAGGTGCACACACTCAATTCCTAAGCTATCTACATACTGATGCTGTGTTGCATCTTGTCATAGCCTCCCAAATGTAGGATAACCATAAAAACAGTTTTTAAAAATACAGTCATCCAATCCTAAATTAGAAGTATTCCAATTCCTGTGTCCGAAGTTGACTTTCACACATTTCTAATTGCACTACTAGTTCCTGAGACAGAGATCCGAGAGCAAGCAGTTTTTGGCAGAGATAGTTTCAGGAAGCAAAGGCAGAGGAGTAGAAACCAGGTTAGAGAAGCAGCAGAAGTCAGTAAAGAGAGTTCTATCAAATAAGTTACCACTAGGAACTGAGGAAAACAGTGCAGATCAGCACTGCTGAAGTGACGGAGCTGGCGGTTTTAGTCACCAGTTCTCATCAGTCATTTGCTGAGAGCTGATCCCAGGGGGTGTAATTCCTTGAACTTCTGACCTGCCCATACTCAGACCCAGCAGACTCAGCCAAACCATTTGGAAGTCACGGCTGGCATGCATAGAAACGGTGAGGGGATATGGATGGAGCATTGGTCCTCTGTACTGCAGGCCACAACCAGCAGATGCAGAAGAGATGTTTCAGATATTATCTGGTTTTCTTGTTCCAGTATGTAGAGTTTGATCCAGTAAAGACCAGTGTGCTTAGCATATCAAATGAAGTTTTTATTACTCCTCTGTTCATATTATTTACTAATTCTGTTTTTTTTTCCAACCAAAATTTATTGTGATCTTGAATCTAGTTTGGGTGCCAGGGGCAGAGATTAAAATATAAATTAAAAACAATGTCAAAGAAGACATACAAATTACTAGCCATGAAAGCAAAGACTGATAAAACTCACTACATTAAAAGTAAGACTTTCTATTGATTTAATGATAGCATAAGGAAAGGAAAGGAAAGCTACAAACTAGGTCAAGGTATTTGAAAAACATATACTTAACCAAGGATTAGTATCTAGAATATAAAAATAACTTCTAATACAAAAACACTAAATAAAAACCCAATGGAAATACAGTCCGTAGACACAAACAGGATTTCACTAAATAGGAAACACAAAAGCCCATATATACACATATATATGTGTGTGTGTGTGTGTGTATACACATACACCAAATCCCTTTAGTTGTCAGGAAAATACAAAATAAGATAATAATGAGACAGTATTTTACATCTCCTAAGTTGACAAATAAGGTAGTATCAAGTGATTTAAATATGTAAAGAATGTAGGAGCTCTTGCACATTACTGGTGTGTAAATTGTCACAACTACCTTAAAAAAAATGTTGTATTGTCTTGTGCTATCTCCCTTGACATAGCATTCCACTCCTAAACATATACTTTAGAGCAACTCTTGTATACTCATACTAGAAGGCATGTTTGAGACTGGTCATATCAGCACTGTTTGTATCAAAAACCTGCAAACCCAAAAGCACATCCGCAAGAGAATGAATAAATAAACTGTGGTACAGTCATATCATAAAATGGTATATAATGTGAAAATGAGCCACATGGGTAAATCTTAGAGACAAAATATTGCAAAAAAAAAAAGGCAAGACCCAGAAGATATTTTTTTTTTTAACTCAAAAACAAGCAGAACCAAATAATATATTTTTGGTAATCTATATGCAAGAAATAAAATCATTTTTCAGTAGGTAAATGATAAAAGTAATGTTCAAAAGAATAGTTACCTTGAGAATGGGACAGCGAAGGGAAGATGGATGTACAGAGTTACAATCAGTCCTGGGCCACTTCTTAATTAAGTAGTACATTTACAGCTGTTCATTTCATTTTTATACTAGGTTACTTGTGCATATGTTATATATATACACAATGTTATACACACTCTTTCCAGTGTATCAAGTGTTATCTAATAAAAGAGTATGATTTAAGAAAACAATCCTTGACCTTTAATAATTCACAATCCTGTGGGGAAGGCTTCCTGAACAAATGCTGAGTGCTTTAATAGATAAGTGAATCACAGCAGAGGGAGTGAGGAGTCCACACTGAGGACAAGAAGGCTTCATGGAGGAAGCCTTGAAAGCTGAGTGATTTGCCAAGTGGAGGTCAAGGAAAGCATTCCTCCATGCAGGGGGAACCAAATGAGCAAAGGATTCAGGAAGATGCAGACTTGCTGTCACTTAAGGCACTGGCATGACATGAGCAGGGCACTGGCATGACATGAGCAGGGTGGGGGAGGAGAGGGTGCTGAGGAGGGTGTAGGGGAGTGGGGGAGGAGAACAGGGTCAGGGGGAGATGGGCATGAGGGAGATGACACCCAGATAGTTCACTGCTGAGTGAATGATAAGATTTGGATTATTTTGTGACAAGGCACAATTTCCACACTGTTCAGGGGGCCAGCTATCATTGCTCATCTTTTCAGAGATGAATGGCATACCCTCCAAAGCTTCTAAGGGAAAAAGCACTTTTGTTTCCCCTCTCACACTGGTGGAGTCGGAAGAGGGGAGATGAGAAATTAAACACATCTAGCGCCTTCTCTCTGCAAGTTTGGACAGCTCACCCCAGACCTAAAGGTCAAGTAGTCACCTTTGCATTTGTAGAGAAATTCACGTTGGGTGGTGGGTCAAGGATGTAATGCCAGGATCATTGAGAAAATTTCATCCCATTAAAGTCACAGAGCCCAGATTATTCTCTATTTGCAAAGCTGACTATGCCTTAGGTGCATAAGTAATTTCCCAAATAGTTCAAATAACTTAGAGGAAAAGAGACCACCAGACAAGAAGAACACAGATGGGCTGACCTGACTGGGCCCTGCCTATGCAGGCTGAGTCACACACATGGGTGTGGGAAGCAGCCCCACTGGTTCCTGACCCTACTGGCAGAGCAGCTTAACCTGGCTAAGGAAAGGACCCATAGCTCTCTAGGACAGCATCAAGGCATTGACACCTTGGACAGAATCTTCATCCCCGAAGGAGCATGACCAGTATGTTCACCTTTATCTTGGACAAAGATTTTATAACAAATGAAAAATTATAAAATAATAAACTCTATCCCTAAGCAATACTTCCAGTATTTATGGTAGAATGTTCTAACTTTCCCTCATTTTAGGGGGCAGGGGGCAGAGGAAGAGGGAGAGAGAAAATCCCAAGCAGGCTCCATGGGCCCAGAATCCCATGAGGCCTCTATTTCACAACTCTGAGATCATGACCTCAGCCAAAATAAAGAGTCTGTGGTTTCCCAGCCCTCTGTCAAATAAATAAATAAAATTAAAAAAAAAAAAAGAAAGATTTTTCATCTCAATTATACTTCTTTTTTTTTTTAAGATTTATTTATTTATTTATTTGACAGAGATCACAAGTAGGCAGAGAGGTAGGCAGAGAGAGAGAGGGGGAAGCAGGCTCCCTGCTGGGCCCGATGTGGGGCTCAATCCCAGGACCCTGGGATCATGACCTGAGCAGAAGGCAGAGGCTTAACCCACTGAGTCACCCAGGCACCCCATCTCAATTATACTTCTTAAGAGTAACTTCCATATGCCATTAACATATGAATCAAAGAGCTTTAATCTTTTGCTTTTGTTTTCTAGCAAGCACAAAGGTTGTAAGAGGTAGCTAGTAACATGACCTATAGTGAGTAGGCATGTAAGCATGCCAATTACATGGGAATACTAATTTAATTTCTTCCATGTAGGTAAGGAAGTTTCAGATGTTCCATGTTGAGGAACCATATACTAAGGAGATTACAGAGACAGTGACTGCTGATGTTAGTGAAAGAAGAAAGAAAATCAATCAAATAAATAACAAGAGTTTCCTGAAAGTGAGGTTATTGTAGCTAAATGTACAGGGACATTTTTAATGGTCTCTCTTCCGTTTCTGGATTTATGGGCCCCCACAAGCTTGGAAAAACCACTTATGGTGAGGCTCTCACAGTTTTTTCCATTTGCCATTTTTGATCCTGAATACAGAGTTAGTCAAATGGAGCAATACCTTTATTTTCAGATCTTTCCATGTTGCAGTCATTTGAAGGGAGGTCTGATATTCTTTTTAACACCGCCACAGAACCTAGACCAGTATCTTGCATATAGTAAGTGCTCAGTAACTGTCAAACTTAATGAATGACACCTGAAAGAGAACTCATTCTCTTCAGTGTCAAAAACAACTGTTCACAATAAGTTTGTAAAGATTATTTTTCTATTCACAATATTTGAAAGTGTTTACCAGAACTGGTATCTCTCTCCTTCCCATCTGCTTTGAAATCTTCTGGTGTCCCATGGAAAAGAATAAATTGCAAATGGAAATTCTACCCGGTTTTTCTCTGTGAGCAAGCTCCCTGACTCTCTTCCAAACAGCCAGCATCGAAAGTTCCAGTCATGCTTCCCATATTAGATCCTTTCATTACACTCATGTGGTTGTCAAATATTTATTGAATGCCTATTATGCACAAGGCACTCCACTACTTTCCATTGCAAGAGGGAAGGAAGAAAAAGTATAGCCCCAGTCTCCCCCCAAAATTAATATTATAACCTAAGCAATTGATTTGCCATAAGCAATCATGATTAAATTGTAATATCTTTGCCCATCTTAACCGCCAACCACAGTGTTAAGACCCAGGAAAGGAAAAAAAAACAAAAAGAAACAGAACACTTCCTCTCTCTGCCCTCAGACAGGAAAGGCTAACACCTGACTTACGAACAGCGTCTGCCCCATGCAAGCCAATGGTTTATCTTTCTTCTTCATTCTCCTGTTTGACCAGGTTGCCCCCTCCTTATACTCTTCAGGAAGCAAATGAACCTTTTTCCAACCACTGTTTCCCCACCTGCAATGCTGGGTCTGCAGCTTGCCCTGCTCACCAGGAAGCCCAGCAGGGTCTGTCTGGTTTCTCTCTCTGCAGTCCTCCCTTTGGAGGCAGAGGGAGGGGGTCAGCTGCTCCTAAGAATTCAGTTGTCTCTGAAGACAGAAGAGGACTCTTGGCACTATATATTTAGTCTGGCTTCTCCTCTCTCTTGTTGTGGGAGAGCCCTTTCCGTTCATAAATCTCACTTAATAGAATCTCCAAAGTTCCTCTCCAAACTCACCCTTTTCGAGGTTTTCCTTAATAGCATCACAGGGCTCTTCTTTTGTGCTGATAGCTGATGACATGGGGAACATATTTAACTTCTCCCTTGTCTGAGGCTCTCTTACCCAGTCTACTTTCAAATCCTTTTAACTCTTCCAGAAGCATCATTTTAATCATGTCACCCTCACTCTGTCCTATGAGGATTCTCAGTTCTAACATCAAGGAAGATACTGCAAGGTCTTCACCATCATGCTCCCATCATGGCCTGTCCTTCCCCTCACAGACCCCAATACACACCCCACCAAACTTCCCTGACACACTCCACTCTACACAAATAATGCTGACCTGCCCTAGACAGCCACCTTAGCTCTGAGTTTATAATCCCAGAACTATTTAACCATCCTTCCCATTATTGATCAATTATAAAGTAGGCATTCATTCTGGGTGCTGGGCTTTACATTTCTCCTCATTATCTTATATCCTTTACCATTGTCCACTGCAAGGTTGATGTTAGCACCTCTGCTTTACAGATGAGGAGATGAAGACCAAGAGAGTTTACCCATGATCATGCACCTGGTGTCAGAATCAGAATTTGAACCTGAGTCTGGCCAACTCAAATCCATGCTCTTAGGTACTAATGGTACTACTAGTCACATCCCCATCAGAGTGGCCCTAACTTTGAGTGTCAGGTGTTCCAAGACAAGTAGAATGTCCTTCTCATTGATTCCATGCTTATAGAGCCCCTTTATAAAGCACCTAGTGCATTTCAGGCACCATGTGAATTTCTGAGGGTAAAACGATGAAACAGACACAGTCCCTGCCCTCAGGAGCTCACAGGGTAACAGCACACAAACAGATGGCTCCTGCACAATAGGATGAGTAGGCTATCACCCACAAAGTACTCATGGAACACCTAAAAGGAAGAAACCACTCCAACTTGGAAATCTGAGGAAAGTTACACACCAGAGCTGAAATTTTAAATAATACATCTTGCAGGAAGGTTTGGCTATGCCAAGACAGCTGAAGGAGCTAAATGAGTACATTCTAAGCTAAGATAAGCATGCACGAGGTTAATATACTGAAGGACCAGTGAGTAGTTCAGTATAGCTAGAATATAGAATTAAAAGGGAAGGCATGATATGAAGCAGAAAAGGTGGGTTTGAAATTTATGGAAACTCTTGTTTGTGATGCTAAATAATCTGGCAGCTAGGAGTCATCAGGACATGATCAGATCTGCGTTTTGGAAAGATAACTGGAAAGTCCTTGGATGAGAGCTAGGAGAGGGGGAAAATCGAAAAGGTTATTACAATGGTCCTGGTGACCAACGACGAGGTTACATAATATCATCATTGGAAACTGACTCACAGTAGACATTCAACAAATGTTTTCACTTAATTGATTTTGTTCCACTAATATCTCGCTCTAATGTAGCAGGCATCTGGCTTTGTAAACTATCTTTAAAAATGCCATCTACATTTTGAACACTGAAAGTGCTTAATTGTCTGACTAGGGTTAAAAAGATGCAGAACTAACTGAATATTTATAGAGTATCTATCAAATGATAAGCCTCTTCTACATACTTGCTCATTTAATCCACACAGCAACCCATCAGCATAGTATTTTCACCATTTTACACAGGAGGAAAAAGATGGCAGTGTAATGAATGGACAAATGTATCCAACTAGGGGTACTACTAGAATTTGAATTTGACATGCACCTAACTTCAAAGTCACCTGTGAATTCTGGATATGATGGAAGCAGAGGTCACTGATAAAGCCACATTCTCCTCATCAGATATTTCATAAGATTCACAGTATTGGGACAAGACTGTGGATGAGAGCTCCCCAGCTTGGGAAGAGCCATTCAGATATTGGTTCCATTTTTTTTTTTTTTACCACATATGGCAACAAACCATGATGAATCAGATATTGTCATAACACACTGCATAATTCCAATGAGGCATTTGTATCTCAACCACCCTTGGTTATTTCTGATTCAGTAATAAATCAAAGAGATCAACCATTAGGTGGATTAGGGGAGGGTGGAAAACTCATTTAACTCTTAAAAACCATTAAATATTCAATAGTGTTGTCAGGAGGTTAATGTCACTTTCCATAATACATTTAGCTGCAAGTGCACTGGAATCCAGACTTCCGACATCCCCACACACTGATAAATTTCCAAAGTTCTATTTGAGTTCAGAACTCCAAAATCTCCTTAAACCAGTCTACCACAGGAGTGCCTGTCAACACAGAGATAGAACTCATCCACAAAGACTTTCAAGTTTTCAAACCAAAGCCAAATGAAGCTCATTTGGGAAAGGTCCTTTCTTTCTTTAAGGTGAGAGATGGAGCACAAATGAAGCATACCATGGTAAATAGGAACTGTGCTCACTTGCAGTCATGCACTATAGCCATTAAGCCTTAAGGTCTTAAGGTACCAAGCAATGCATATGATAAATTTCTCAAAAACATCCCAGCCATAACATAGTTCTTGCTGATTGCTCATTTACCCATAATGCATGCTGTCATAGCAAAGCCTGACAAATGACAGAGAAAGCTCAGGTTATTTTTTACACTGACTGCCAAGCCCCTCACCTCAGATTATTCATTTATTAGGGCAATCACTGAGGTCTGGGTACTTAATATTGTTTTCACCAAATATGAAAATGATCTACTTGCCTATTCTTTAGTTCCTCCTAGGGCAAGCCATTTATCATCAGCTCAGGATAAATGACTGCTTCATTATAGCTGTAATTTATGAGGTGTTAGAAGTAAAGAGCCACGCCTAGAGACTTAAAGCTTTAATATGGATTAAAATAAGATAATCAATCAAGCTAATACAAATTTTCTCTCAGCATTATTTCTTGTTTTGAAATAGCTTAATAATTTCGGGGGTGGATTTTAAGCCATGTTGAGGATCTCATTATCTAACAACATGCATGTGTGTCTGAGGCAGTATGTAAATATAGGATGAGATTCTACCAGGAAAAAAAAAAAAAGGAAATAAAACTGAACTACCAGGTGTGATTGACTGAAATCTTTGTTTTTCTTAATGGTGTCTAATAAGCTGAGGCCAAGGAGTCTGCAGAGCCTGTATAAACTTTGGTAGCCTGTTCTCTCCAATTTTCTTATTTTTCTGTAAGACTATTATAGAAAGATAGCTGCTGCTTTATTTTTCCTTATTCTCTTCACAACAAAGGAGTGACTCTAGGGAGAAAAGTTATGCCTCAGTAACATTTCAACAATTTTGCTTTCTGAAGCAGGGTTTCACAACTCATAATTTGGACAAGAGCGGCTTCTTGCTGTGTCCAGGGACTAAAGAGTATTTTCCCCTAAAACAGCATCATGGTCTTCAACGTTTGTTGTTTTATTTTGGGGGGCTTTTTTTTTTTTCTGGTTTGTATCTTGATTTTATAGTCATTAAGCTATGCCAAAACAAATATTGTTTCTAAATGATGTGTCATGCTCCGAACACTAATATAAACCTAACTAACTACTCAAGTAAAAAGCTTTAAAAATGGTATTTAGGGTTCACAATGTAAACCTTTAAACACATACCACCAGGAAGAAAATCACCACGAGAATTAGCAAATAAGCACTCCAAAGCCAAAGACACTAAGATGCTAATTAAAAAACCTGCAAAAAGTTCTTGCTATTTTCCCAAGACCATGTTCCTTGCAGGTGAGACAAATGGGCCCCTGCTGCCTCCAGGCAAATCTTGACCGATACTTCCAGCAAGGCCTGGTGACTGGAAACTACTCAGCCTTGAAATTAACATCCCTAGGAGAAACATTTTCCTCTCCCTCTAGACAACAGCAGCTTACATCTTCAGGACAAAACGAAAAAAAAAAAGAAAAAATGATGACAAAAAAAGGGGGGCCAAAGAAGACAGTTGAAGTCACGCTGTGTTCTCCTGAAGGGCCCTTCATTTTCTTACTTCAGAGAGAACCCAGAAAACACACAGATCCTCCTTAATAGCTTCAGTCAACATGGCCAGTCTCCCCACTTTCTTGCACACATGCCACTGAGTTTACCTTAAAGGAGTAAAAGCTGAGACTTTCACAAAAGCTCTGTGTCAGGAGCTGTTATTACAAATTAAGCCAAGAATCTATATAAGAAGAAAAGGATCTTTCACAAGCTCATAATGGGAACTGGATTCAAAAGCCATATAATTGTAATCTGGAGTATGGCAACCTATGATATAAAATATTTCCACTTTGTGTAACTGTTTTCCATTCAGTATTATTTCCAGCAACAAAAGCCTCTGGAATATCACTCAGACTGGTTTAAGTTAAATTCCAATCTAGATCTTTGTTGGCTAAAGGACATTTTTCAATCCAGTCATCTTTCCCCACCCTACGTATAATTCAACTACAGTACTTCAACAGGGATAAAACAATTTAAGCTCTGCAGTTGTTCTGTGCATGTGTGCATGTGATTTTCATGCCTTATATATCAGGACAGAAAATTACCCATGCCTCTCTTTCTCTCTTACTCTCTCTCTCCCTTCTTCCCTCCCTCCCTCTCATTTGTTAGCATTGAGATAGTTAAAATAAATAAATAAAAATGCAAAGTCTAGCACTAACAAATGCACAGCATCTTAATTTAAAAGGTACTAAAAAATATCTTTCTTGGCTCTACACATTTCTGTAAAAAGAAATAAGGATACATACTAAAAAATACCTTCTCAGTTGTGAGTAGGCTTCCAATAATTTAGAGAGACAGGAAAGAAGGTAGAAAACTGTGGTTTGACTGTTGGGTCTTTTGGTTTGTTAGTTACATATTTGTTTGTTTGTCTGTTTAATACGATTTATCTCCAGTGGCACTTGGGTGGTTCAGTTGGTTAAGCCTCAGACTCTTGATTTCCACATAGGTCTTGATCTCGGGGCTGTGAGATGGAGCTCCTGTCCAGCTCCACACTCAGTGGGGAGGTCCACTGGCAATTCTTCTTCCTCTGTCCCTCCCTCTACTCTCTCTCTCTCTTTCACAAATAAATAAATAAACCTTAAGAGAAAAAACCAACAACAACACTATTTATCTCCAGGTACTCTACCATCTATGTCATCAGCGATGGCAAACTTCCTTGTTCCCTTCTCATGCTTGCTTCTACAAGGTTCCTGAGAGTGAAGGAAAATATTCTAGGTCTCAGTGAACAGTGTTACCATCAATTATATTTTGCACGCTACATTTTATGTAGATGTCTTTAGTGTGTGGTATCATTGATTATTCTTGTTTTATTTCCATGTTGAATGCAGTTGGCACAAAATATTTAGTACTTAAACAGTGAAATACAGGGATGGCTGGGTGGCTCAGTCGTTAAGTGTCTGCCTCCAGCTCAG
Source organism: Neogale vison (assembly GCF_020171115.1). NCBI lineage: Eukaryota > Metazoa > Chordata > Mammalia > Carnivora > Mustelidae > Neogale > Neogale vison. The sequence goes on from NC_058096.1 coordinate 93,824,196, forward strand.
CTTGTGATCCCAGGGTCCTGGGATCAAGCCCTGCAGCTTCTGCCTCTCCCTCTGCCTGCTGCTCCCCCGGCTTGTGCTGTCAAATAAATATATAAAATCTTTTTAAAAAAATAATGAAATACATATAAATGAAGTTATAGAAGACATTAAAAATATTTTCATAATGGACATGGATTTTCATAATGGACATGATTTGACTTAGGAAGTATAAATCCCTATCATTAATTGAAAATTTGGAAGCATAAAGATGAAGAACTACTTTTTTCCCTTATCTCTGCTTCCCTGTTTATGTAATAAAATTTTAAAATAATTTCTCTTCTCAAAGTATGTCCAACAATACTCTTTTTATATCTGTGATCCCTTAGGTTGGGCTTTCCCTAATAATAGTTACCAATAATAAAATCTTTGAATCAATCAAAGCTTCCACCAGGAACCAACCTATAGTGTCAGAGGCTCTGGTAAGCCACGTCACCACGACTCCTGCGGCTCGCCCAACTACACAGGTATAGCCTGGGAGGCTGCCAAGCAAAGCTGCCAGATTCTAGACATAAAGCTGGAGTCTGGTTAAGAATCACAGACCTTTTCCTGATTGGCAAAACAGGAATGATAAACAACTTTAAAAATTAAGTAAGTGAAAGAGGGACAGCCATTGGTCAGTGGAAACGTGCTGCATGAATGTATGATTGATCCAGGTTGATTTCCTAGTTCTCTTTAATTATATCACCCATCTTCCTCAGGAAGTAGACCAGAATTCTGAAGACATTTCCATTGTATTTGAATTCAGTGAACTCGGTTGAAGGAATATCAATGGAGCATCTGCCTTGTAGGGAACACATGGGGGATGTGTATCACAGAGGTCAGGTCCCTGCTTTCTAATAGCTCACAGTCTGAAACAACTAAAACTCAGCTCTGTGCTGCCTTCAGAGAGACTGGGTTCCCCACTGGACCTGGAACTGACCAATAATTGACTACATATACTTACCATCTATTTGTTGAATGAATGAATGAATGAATACCAAAATACTGCATTTGTTTGGCTAAGCCTGCTTATCATTCCCCTTTCCATCATCTACTAAAAATTATGTTTGAATATTTCCATTGTTCTATAAGGTTTGCAAAACAATATAAAAATCAAATTAATGTTAATAAGCTAGGCCTAAGAAAAAGCAAAAGTGGGGTACATGCTTTTCTATGGCTTTCATTCCCTTTATCATTTCGCATGGTTATATACAGATTCTTAAAAGTGGACTTTCTATGGGATAGTTCTCAAATGCAAATAAATACATTTCATTGAGTAAACTCCTGACATGAATGAAATGAAAAATAGTAACTTAGATGTAAACTGCTAAGTTACCAATTAGCTTCTTAAAACAACTGAAAGTCACAGAGAGCCCTCAATACACAGAGGTGGTTAATTAATTAACATTAGATGTGATTAATAATGAGTCTCATTTAATAGCAAATATCTGCCTGCAATGGCTGCATGACAGAACAAAAAGCCTTCAGAGAGCAAGCAACTATATTTATCCTGATTGTGTTTGGGATTTTAACATGTTTTGTGCAGGCTGACAAATGGCCTATTAATTATCTAATGTTGTCTGACAACAACAGCTTGATAAAGATGTATGTTTTTGAATCACTGGATGGAAACTGCTGGAGAAGAGCCCCAGAGGGGCCTTGCTGTCCTAAAACTGGGCTCCACGCCACAATGACAGGCAAGACAAAGCCCTATCTCCCGCCACAGCCTTCGCCGATAAAATATGGCTTGGCATTAGGGACATTTTTTTTTTCTTCCAGAAAACTGCTTCTGCAATATCTGATTAGGAAAAGGAGGAGTAGGTCTTTACTAAATTGGGGTTAAGGCATAATCAATATCATATATGGAGTGTCTGGACTATTCTGCATAAACTCAGGCACTTCATATTATTAAGGAGTCTATAATGCCGAGGAAGCATATGGCAGGACACTGCAGCTCTCTCTATTCTTTTTATTTAGAAGTTTATCTTCCAACCTGTTTGACAGCTGCTCCTAAGTGGTTTCACAGTGCCAAATTATTTTTATGATTGTTTGATGTTTTATTCTCCCATTTCAGTTAATGAGATAGGATCCCACAATGGCCATAATTCAGGGCTGTCAGAACTAAAAAGCATGCTTGTGGCAAGAGAGCCTGATGGTAAATAAGGCTAAAAGCAATGGATAATAAAAAACTCTGTTATCAGAGTCGCCTTTGCAATCAAAACTTGTTGGGGTCAGAGCCTTCCTTTCTTTGTGTAGCTTCTGGATATTCCCAGCCTAGTACGACATCTCTGTCCACCCTACTCCATCACCCATTTTGACTCGGCAAACAAGTCCACATTTCCTTGAAAAGGCATATGAGGAATAATATTAACTAAGAAATGTTAGAAGGTCTTAAAGATATCGAGTGCTATATTCTAATTAAAGGGCTTGTGCATCATTTACGGTGCCAAGCGAGTAATTTGTCATACACTGTTAGAGAGAAATTGTTCAACAAATAACCTTTACAAGAGTCCTGAGAACAGCTTCATAATTGAAATCCCTAATGGTTTTGCTGGGAACTTTTATTAAGGGTTGACGGGTTTGCGTTTTCTTTGTCCCCTCTCCCTCAAGAATTGTAACAACTTATGGTTTGTACCATAACAACTTCCTTTCAGAAAAGGAAACTCTCGCTTAATGATATTAACAAATGTCCTAAGTATTAATAAGTCTATTAATGCTAATAATCAAAGTCTGGTGATTTGTCAGAAGTAAATGGGAGCCTTGTTTTTTTTCTTTGTGTTTTTATTTTTGCTTTTGTTATTCCATGTTGCTATTCCTTTATGAGAGACATTACAAAGATACCTGAATTTAGAATTATTTTTATCTTACACGGAGGGTCACATTCTTCACTTTACTGTAACCTAATCGTTGAAAATGTGATAAAAAAAAATTCAAAGTCGCTACTAGACTAAATCCATAACATAAATTATTATTCAAAAGTTCAAAAAATGAAAAGCTACCACTCTCCCAAACAATATTTCTTTCTTCTTATTACATATTTAAAATAATGGTCCTTCATAGGAAGAAAATAGCATGGAAAAACTCAAATAATAGTAAAGTCCCATAACTAATTATAGAGCCTGACATGCCTCATGCAGAAACACTCCCTGATGAGTACCAAAGATTGGCTGCTTTATAAATATTTAATGGTTGCCAGTAACCCCAGTTTTTGTCTCACATCTAAGCCTAAACCATTTGTTTCCTCTTACAATCTGCCATGTCTATGTGGTATCATCATGTCTGGACAAGTTCAACTTACTACATGTTTTCCAGGACATGACACATCTCCATAATGTGAATGGAACAATTACACAACTGAAGAAGGGTGAAAAAAGGAATTTTAAGTGAGCTAAGGTTGTTATAAGGTTAGCTCCAGAGAACTCAAGTCAAGAAAAAGAAACATCAGAAAATAAGGACTACTATACACCTATACAATTATCAAAGATACAGCTCTTCCACCGGGTGGTACACGTAACTGATGAATCGTTGAACACTACATCTGAAACTAATGATGGACTATATGTTGGCTATATATTGGACTATATATTGAACTATATGTTGGACTATATATTGGCTATATGATGGACTATATGTTGGCTAATTGAATTCAAATTTTAAAAAAGGACACAGCTCTTCCAATACTCTGTTTGACCTAGAATCCCTTTCTGCAACCAACTAAAGTTATACAAAGAACTGCCCCCCCAACAATTTAAGGCTGTTCGTGTCCATGCCAACATAATTCATACCTCCTCGTTTATCCTGAGTCACCCCTGAAAAAAGTGTGATGGTCTCGGGACGCCTGGGTGGCGCAGTTGGTTGGACGACTGCCTTCGGCTCAGGGCGTGATCCTGGAGTCCCGGGATCAAGTCCCACATCCGGCTCCCAGCTCCATGGGGAGTCGGCTTCGCTCTCTGACCTTCTCCTCGCTCATGCTCTCTCTCACTGTCTCTCTCTCTCAAATAAATAAATAAAATCTTTAAAAAAAAAAAAAAAGTGTGATGGTCTCAAATCAGGACTTGAGTATTGGTATTTGAGTCAATGGAAAAACCTTGGCCATTGAAGGGGCGAGTGGTTCCTGTGAAAAGGGTCTTAGAAGTTCAAGGCAAAGATCAATACTCTGTGACTGAGGAGCTACCACCAACCCACATCTCGTGATGAGTACCTCTATGAAATAAAGATTCTTACAGGTCTGAGCACTTCACAAGTAAGTACTGTCACCTCAAAAGTCAGATTATCTGACAATTCTCAGAAATGTGGACACAAACAAAGCCAATTATAAGTCATGGGTGGGGCAAATCCCCCAGTATGCTACCTTTTGTTGCTCAGTATACAGCCCCTCCATCCATCTTGTGTATCAAACTCAGGAAATCCCACAGAGCTGAAATTCTGGCCACCTCCACTCTGCCCTTATAGCTGGCTTGGTTTGTTTACCACAAATGTTGCTACCACAATTGGCTTGGCTTGACTAATGTTTGTGAACATAGTTCTTATATGTTTGGTGGAAGAAAGCTTTTGAGACTGGTCAAGGCCATGGACTACGAACAGGTGGTCTGGGGTCAGTCTTTGGCCTATGGAAGTGTTTTATGTTACTTCCTGTGTGTTTCTTCCCCTTCTAAAAAAAAAAAACAAAAACAAAAAAACCTCATCTTACTTGTCAGCATTTACATGTCACAGGATTTTATACTAATAAAAACCCATATTTCCTGCTTCTTGAAATTTGTAAGGTATGGTAATACAAGATCCCCGCCCTAGCAGGGAGACAAGAGGAAGAAGTCCATTTAAATATCACGACCATTCCTAGATCTGCCACAATCCCTCTGTGATTTCTCACCTCATTCCTACCCTTACTTTTTTTTTTTTTTAAGATTTTATTTATTTATTTGACTGAGAGAGACACAGCAAGAGAGGGAACACAAGCAGGGTGAGAGGGTGAGGGAGAAGCAGTCTTCCCACTGAGCAAGGAGCCCAATGCCGGACTCAATCCCAGGACCCTAGGATCATGACTTGAGCCAAAGGCAGCCACTTAATGACTGAGTCACCCAGGCGCCCCCCTACCCTACTTTTAGACAATACTCACAGTCTAGTCCAAATCTCCTCACTGCACAGAATAGAGGTCTGGGGGAATTTCAGTGGAAGTGGCCAATGTCACAAAACTAGTTTGGGGGAGAAGTGGATTTAGATCTCAGAACTCCTAATTGCCCAACCAAAGCAATTAATTATTATATATTCACTAAGGCTTTGTACCAGTCGGGCACATTCTAGAAGGATGCATTTGTAAGTGGCTATAAGGGGATGAAAAGTTATTCCTGCTACAAGAAGATATAAAGTACCATGAATTTTCATTCACAGGTAGCATTCACACTACCTCAGAGCTTGTTGGAAATGCAGAATTTAGGAGCAACTGGGTGGCTCAGTCGGTTAAGTGTCCAACTCTTGGTTTCAGCTCAGGACATGATCTCGCGGTTCTGGGATCGAGCCTGGTGTTGGGCTCTGTGCTCAGCACAGAGTCTGCTTCAGATTTTCTCTACCTCTCCCTCCCACTCACTCAATCCCACTGTCAAATAAAATCTTAAAAAAAGAAAAGAAAAGAAAAATGCAGAATTTTGCAGACCCACTGAGTCAGAATCTGCGTTTTAACAAGCCTCATCACCTGATTCAAATTCTCTGCTCTGGAGGACAGGCTTCCCACCACTCCTGAGTGTTTCCATCAGCACTTCTGTAAGGATGGACCCACATGGTGACATGGTTCTTTTGGACCCTTGTCCACCATAATATTAAGCACTAAAAACATAACCAGTATTAGTAATAAACAAATTAGGGTCCTAAATTAGTACTGTTCCTTTGGCCAGGGGAGGAAGAGTCCTTGCATATTCTCTGTATGTACTTTTGCCGTGTGAGAAGCTAAGGACTGAAACCAGAAGAACCACAGGAAACAGGCAGGAGGACTTTTTGTGGGACAGATCGCTAGCAGGAGAGGAAAGCACAATCCGGGAACCGAGCTGTCTGCTGTCCACGCAGCCAGACCCAGAACCAAATGTTATTAATTGCCCTCCAATCCCTCCAATTGAGTCGTGCTTCAGCCCCATTCATGGTTCTACTGCTGTTCTCCACGGCTGGAAGCAGCTCCCCTGATGGGGCCTTGCCACATGTCTGACAGTCCCTTGCAAGCACCTCTTCCCCAACCAGGAAGCAGGGATCTCCACTAATTTATAGGCCCTATGTGCCCAATCATTTGGGAGAAGCTCATGGTTGCTGAGAAAGGGGATTTTTCTTTTCTTTAATCTAAGAACTCATAGCACTTACTTCTGAGCTAACAATTGTTTGGTTGGGATCTCTGTGTAGAATCTCAACCAAAAGATTAAAAACTGGATCCAGGCATGAAGAGAAAACGAATAATTAAATTAGTAGAGTACCAAAAGGAAGAAGAGACACACTTTGGAATAGAAGGGGAGGGGACAGGACAATGGCCTAAAAACTATTTGGCTCCTCTTACCTTGTTCTATCAGACCAATTTGTATGTGTACAAAGCAGCAAGATATATATTAAAAAAAAAAAAATAGAAGAAAAAAATGGAACTGCGGTCCTCCTTTTGGCTCCATAATTGTGTTTTGGACATAAAAATGAGACTCTCCCTTAAACAGAATCTCTGATACCTATGTTTGAATAATAGATGTTCCCAATTATTACTAAAAGTGTCACCTCTGAAATACGAGGGCCCATACCTGTGATGCCATCAGCCTCACAGGCACACGCTGAGGATTTAGATTCCTTGTTTTGTTTTCCCTTATCTTTCCCACTCCCTCGAATCAGAGCAAATGTCTCTGTATTGTTCTAAAGGGTGCACAGAAATGTGATGTAACCTAAGCGAGGTTTTCAGGTGTTCCTTTTTTTCCACCAACGAGGAAAGAAAATAGATGACACCACAAGTTTAATGCTAATTGATTTATTACCTGCCTAAGCAAATCTCAGGCAAGGCAATGGCAGGCTTGGACTTAAAGCAAATGATTTACAAGATAATGTTTGACTCTGGGAAAGGGTAATCAGACCCAGATACAATGGATGATAGGATAATTGAGAAGAAATAAAAGAGGATAAATTGCCATGTGCTAATGAGTTTACAGGCCTTAATGGGAAGGACATCAGTTTTAACACTCAGGTTATGAGCTAGGAGCAAGTCTTTTGCTCCACCCACCCACCCCCTCCCCAACTGCTAAAGATGTAGTGCTGAAACAAACCAAGATTAATGGTACCCCACTCATTTACTTAACTATTCTTTACACCTCAGACAGCTTCCTGTATTAAACATAGAGGGCCATGGTGCTTATTTTTTAAAACCAACTTTACTCCAAGCAGTTCCTGTCAGCAGATGCCCTTACCCAACAGGACCTGGATACAAATGTTTTCAGCTCAACCACTTGAGCAACAACTCTTCTGCCTCCCGGGTCCCCAGGGCCCTTGGAGCCTGATGAGTTAACGCCTTTATCTGCAAGCCTTTTGGCCTAACAGAGAATATTCCAAACCATTTATGCAACCAGGGTGCACTCACATTTGGAAATGGTTGCCTGAGCAGCAATCATGTCTCGCCTCATGATTCATTTTTATATCTCACTCACCCGCCATCCCACATCACCAGCGAGGACTAGTGACACTTTATTGGTATTTTTGATTACTACTATAGCCATCTGAATTTTTCACAGGATGGGGGCCTCTGGTCCAAACGTTAGCCTCACACTATACTAAGAGTACAGGCTACAAAGAAATAAAGGGGCCATGGCGAGCGGGGCAGTAGGGAAGTAATGTAGAGCCAGGCACTTCCTAGGAGACTGAGAACCTATTCCCTTGTAATGTTTCCACCAAATGAAGTTTAATATGATGAATCATGGTGCAACTCAAGCACGTCCTCCCCTCTCAAAAAGGTAGCTCAAGTGCAGCATTTAAACATGTCTGAATGATGACTCTGTTTCCTTACACAGAAGCCAAAGGAGTACATATCCAAAATGACTGTTTCTACCTGTACTGGGAAGGCTGCTTTGGAGAAGTGCACGTTTGCACATCTGCTTGGGAAATCCAAGTGCTCGTTTCATGTTTACTGATGTAATGCCCACCAAACTGTGCTCTCATTCTGAGGAGTTGATTCACCGTTGTAGTTAGATCATAAAACATAATTGAGTGATTCCTCCTCAAGCCATAATTATTTTTCTGACCTACTATTTTGTGGAGCAATTTGAAGGATTGATTTGAAACTGACATGCTCGCTATTTCTAAATCAAGCAGTGTCCCTGTGAAACTATAGGCAATATTATTTTTTCCACTCAGCATGAGATTTTAGGAATTGCAAGGTTGTGTCAAGTTTCTAACGGGAGTAAGATTTCACTAGTTCATGTTAATTTGGAACGATCAGTAAAATTATATTAAGTTTGTCGTCCTGGTTTACACTTTACTAAGTGCTTTTATCTGAAAAAACTGGCTAAGTAACACAGGACGAAGGTTGTTTTTGTTGTTTGTGGTCACTGAAACTATCCGTAGTAATATAGAAGAATTTGCTCAGCTTACTCGATAGCTAAGATTGATTAAGACACTAACCAGAAATGTGGGAGTGGAAGCTTCTAACAAACTATGCTTGCCCCAGCCCCTTACACCTTCTGCCCTGAACTCACTTATCCTGCAACTTATTTATTAATACTTCATATAGCAAATCTGTTGTCAGTGCAGGCCACCCATTTGGGTTTAATTCTTACAGTTTCTGACTTAGGCCTGGTGATGCTCTCTCCCATACCATTTGTGCAAAAGCTTTGGGTGCAGGCAGCAGAAAAGTACTTCCTTGCTCCCAAAGACCAAAAGTGATCACTTTAACCCTTTAGGCCACCTAATCCTTTTCCAAAAACGTTAGGTTTCTCTTGTGATGAAAGAAAGAAAAAAAGAAAGAAAGAGAGGGAGGGAGGGAGGGAGGGAGGGAAAGAAAGAAAGAAAGAAAGAGGAGCCCAATTTCTCAGGCAGATAAACTGAGTCTTAAGAGTTGTTTCATGGTCTCTGAAGGTCACACAAGGAGCAGAAAAGCTGGGAACGAGTCCTGGGATCTCTGACTCCCACGTCCCCATTGGGAACACTAGACAATACTGACACCCTCCATGAACTGAATCCAAAAATCGTAAAAGATAAGTTGTTTCCTTATATTGTTCAAAGAGGAAAAAAAAAAGAATGGCTTTCCCACAGAGAGCAAACAAGTACTGAATGGGCCCTCTCTTCATCCTATAGAACTCTATGTGAGAATATTTTTTTTCTTATGTGAATTCTTAAAAAGTCCATTTGGATTGCTGCCTAAAACAGAACATTTCAGAACAGACCTATTTTTTGTCTAAACAATAGAAGTATCGGGTCATAGAATTTCAGAGTTGGAAAAGACCTTAGAGATCACAGAGTTCAACACCCTCATTTTACAAACTGAGAATCAGAAACATTAACCAGCATGGACATGTTTATAAGTCGTACATAACAGAGGCAATTAAATAAATTATAAAGAGACAAAATCTATTTGTATGAACATTCGAATTATTCTAGAAAAAAAGCACAAGGATATGTTATCTGAAACACATGTATTATTTTACGTGGTGAGACTTGGCTTCTGCCCTCCCAAAGAATTAGAGCAAATTTCACTGACAGTGGATTCAATTGCATTGCGAAACTGAACAAATACCAAATTGCCCCCAGTCTCCCGCCAAGACCAGTCCATGACAGATTCCATGGGTCCAGGTTTTGTTGATAGCTAAAAAAGAAAATGGAAGAGATTAGCATGATAGCAGAGCCTAGCACAACACGGAGATTAAGTAAGAAGAGGGTCAAAAACATCCAAGGAGGGGAATCAGATAACCTGTGCGAAAGTGAGATATAGGGAAGCTCGTGTTCCACGTTCAGCTATCAGTTGGTCAAGGCCTTTTTGGGGAAGAATTCTTATCTTCCATTGGATGCCTTCCCTGACTTCCTGTTCCCTCCAGCCAGTAAACCTGCAGCCTTAGAAGCTGGAGGTTCCCTGGAGAAAACTACTACTCTTTCTAAAACAGACAAGCAGGTGCACCGAAAGGACTTTCTCCCAAAGACATGGCATATTGATCCTGGATACAACACATTTACTGGATAGAAATGCTCAGTTCCTCTAAGTCTGAAATTTCTACTTGCCCCCACCTCAGCTCCCTTATTTTCTTATTTCATCTATTGTGGAAAGTAACAGAAAGACTGTAAAGTGAGTGGTTTCAAAGTGATATAAGTGTGATCTCAACTGACTCATCACCTAGGACAGAAACAATGGTGCAGATGGATTTTGGATGTTTCTAGAAAGAAATTTTGGCAGGGAAAAGATGTTGATAAACAACAAAGCGTAATATTATTGCCCAGGGGAAGCTGATGCCCAAGACTTAAGTTTTGGAGGTCCTAGAATTTTAGGACTGCAAGAAATTTGTGGCTCTGCCTCATTTTACAAATAGAAAAGCAAGCTTTAGGTTTTCAGAAATTTAGCCGAGGTCATTTAGCCAGTCAAAGGCAATGAAAGACTCAGGCTACTGGGTTCCCACTGCAATGATTTTTCCAGAAATACTAGATAAGCTCACACAGACCTAAGAAAAAATAAATAAATAGAATAAACAACAGGGGTGCCTGGGTGGCTCAGTGGGTTAAGCTGCTGCCTTCGGCTCAGGTCATGATCTCAGGGTCCTGGGATCAAGTCCCGCATCGGGCTCTCTGCTCAGCAGGGAGCCTGCTTCCCTCTCTCTCTCTCTGCCTGCCTCTCCATCTACTTGTGATTTCTCTCTGTCGAGTAAATAAATAAAAGAAGGCAACAGTGTTCTAGACTAAGAATCCCTCAAGAGCTGAGTGGGAGGCTTTTGATTTTACATGATTGTATATTAAGCATCTACTACAGTGCCTGACCCATAGTAAATACTCCACATGTGTCTTTTGGAACTGATATGGTGGTACTTAAGCCAGTCAATTTAAGGAAGAAAAAAATAAAATTTTCTTCTGCTGTGTTAATTTTATTTATCCATATCATGTTAGATAGAAAGACAACCTTACAAACAACTGGGAATAGCGTTGGATTGTGGTTTGAGAATTTTTTTTCTTTCAAATTCAACAAATAATCTTGCTTCCATAAAAAACACTATAAAGGTATTCTTTAGAGGCGTATGCCAAATGCAAATATAGTTTTACATTCTAGGATCTAAGAGAAATATTATTTTGAAAATGTCTTCAAAACAAAATTTTCGGGTACCTAACCTATCTTTTATGGACTTTAAGGGGGCAAAAAGCAAACTGAGCAACATGCTCGTATATGAACATACACACTGACATTTTACTGAACAAATCAGAAGTTGAGATACAAGGAACTAGTTTTCAAAGTCTGGTTCGATAGGACAGAGAGTGTCCCTGATGGTAGGCATAAAAGCTAATTTTCGTCCTTTAAACCAATGGAGTGCTTGGACAAATGCTCAGTTCAAATATTTCATGGACATGGTGGGCACACAGCTATATGTCTATGAGCATACAAAATCACGCACAATGTAATTTTACAATGTAATTTAAGTATAATGAAATAGACTCCCATTCCCAAGCACGGGGTACTCAATAAGAAGCCACCCCACTGGGAAATGGGAGGATTAAGCACAGATCCCTGTGCGGCATCATTCATCTTACACAGATATTAGCTTGATGTTCACATGAAAACATACAAACTCCATCTGTTCTCTAGGCATACTCTGGTTGTTGTTCAGATGGTTTGTTTTAAAGATTAATTTGTAATGGCTAAGTTAGTCATTCCAAGGGAAGAAGTATACAAAATGGAGCTTGGCATCTGGTTTAGCTAAAACTGTTGAGATTTTTAAGCAGGTGATTGTCAACATCACTACTTAAAGGATAAAATGAACAAGGAGTTAGAGACTGTCTCCAGATAGATGAGACTTCATCAGCATATGAGCTGAAACAAAATAAAAACAAGATAATAGTTCTTTTTTAAACTGAAGGTCATCCCCAAGTACATGTTAACTTTTTTTTTTTTATGATTTAGCCATATCAGAAAATTTCTTTAAGTCCTTCTGCTTTGATAGTGAAACTTTAACTAGGCCCATGTATCAAGTTACGTACTTAAATTTTCTAACTTCTTCAACTGTCACCGCAGTAGAAGGTAGTCAGGGGAGTACAACAAGCTGGCCTCCCTTTCCTCTCAAATGGCAAATCTGTCGTGGTGTCAGATACCAAGTATATATGCCAGTTATATTTTTGAGGACCATTTTATTAGGAGAATTGAAAATTTGTAATGAGAAAATATTTTCTTCATACTTGTTTTTCTAAAAGTGGTTATAGTTTCTATATACTCCTGATCAAAGAAGAACCCTTCTCAATCTGGGAAATTTCCATGAAACACCCATAAAGTAAAAAAAAAAGCAGAGAAGACCCACCTGGCCACAGGTCAGCCTGGAGAGCAATGAATGTCAGAGCCTGTGTATCCAAGATAATGACGTCACTCCAGCGACCAAACGAGATCATACTTGTACAAGTATTCTCACATATGTGCATGTTATCAGTTTACATTTAAGGTTTTGCTAACATTTTCAAAACAAATAATTGAGACATTGGGAAAATTTTGTTTTGAAGACATAGCAAAGAGTTGTCTGTTAAATTTTAGCCTATAAAAATATATTGCATTTGGCATATGCATTTAAATGCAAAGCACATCTTTACAATAGTCTTCCTAAGAGCAATACTCTTTGTTGAATTGGGAACAAAAGAAAATCTCAAGCCACTATCCTAAATACATGCTGGTTGTCCCTCAGGATGTCCCACCAGTGTAAGTTTCACATACCCTGATTATCTGAAAGCACACTGGGTCCTCGTTCATTGATTACTTTCATTTCCCCATATTCTCTCTGCTCTTCCTAATTCTCACTGAATTAGAAGCAGCAAGTTTTAAGAGTACTGGGTGAGGAAATGTGGGGAAAATTCTCCAGGAAACTGAGGGATTACTGTTTTACTCATTTAAATCTATTGGGCTCTATGGCCATATGAATCACCTAAAATGGTATATTTACCTCTGTATCATTTTATTACATAGAGTGGTTTCCCTCTGTCCCAGCTATCCCACTGCAGCTAAGTGACAGAAAGAGCAACTCTACCACTGTTCACAGTCATAATCATCAAACCTTTGTCTATGTTGAGAATAGAATATTCGAAACTTCTTTCTTGTGCTAAAAAAATCACACATTATATAACAAAACCTTTCAGGAGTGCTCACCGATTTCTTCTGCCTTACTCTCACTATGTCAGACCCCAGAGATCAATGTCAAATGTATTTGATATTAAAAATTTTGAAAATGTTTCCTTAATTCACCTCTTCAAATGGAAGAGCTTTTTCCTTTAAATATCTTACAACAAAGTAATTAATCATATTAGAATCAGAAGGAAATACAAACACACTATTAACAAGTGTCCTGGTTTAAGTTCTTCTTATCTCTCCATTTGTACTGTATTTAAGTTCCCTCTGATATTTTAAGTTCTTTCATTTTTTTTCGAGGCAGCCTTGTTTAAAAATTAAGAACTGGAATTTTGCGGCCCAGCTCCGTGGGCTCTAATCCGAGCTCCGCCACTAGTTAGCCAAGTGCCGTTGGACAAGTTACTTAACCTCCCCATGCCTTAGTTTCCACATCTGTAAAAACAGAATAATAACACAAACTCCCTAGTATTGCCATGAAGATTAAATGAATCGTTAATGTGTAAAGTGCTCAGAACAGTGACTGCACATAGTAAGCTCCCTGTAAGTGTTTGTTATAGAAATAAAATAAAAAGCTTAAAGACAATCATTGATTGGGTTCCATTTGGACAATGCCAGATAAATGGCCAGCACTTTGCTTGTCTTAGATTATCATCAAAATGTGATCTCTCTCGTTTTACACTGATTTTTTCTCTGTGTGTTGACATCCATTTTAACATAATGACATCATTTCATTTCACTTTGGCCTCAGCTGTTAACAGTGCTATTGAACACTTGGTTTGGATTAATTTATCTTTCACATTTTAATATGGCTTTCTCACTATAGGAAAAGCCCCATGATATACTAACTAACTGATTTTATTTCAGAAAGTTCAGTCTTGGAGATAAAAGATTACTTTTAAGAATCCCCATAAAAATTACAAGCTCAATTACAACGCGTCTGGTACTGTAAATATCTTCTTCTTTTACTTAATTATAGAATCTATCTTTATCCTTTTGGTTTGAGCTTGTAATATTCTGAATACAGTCTTTACAATTTATGAGATTCTCTTCTAGGAAAAGGTCTTCAAAAACTACATCAGACAGTCATAGTGTAAAAGCACATGCCTGTACAAACTTACATCTTTAAAACTTGTGTACAATTTACTTAGATATTAAAGTTGTATTTTGCTGCCATCTGAACATCTGAGTTATAACATTTGAAGAATCAAGGTATGAAACTGTGGTAGAACAGAATCCCTGCCATCCATTGCCATTGGTAGGCCGGGAATCCCTCAGTCTAAAAGATAATCTTCAAAAGCTCAAACATTTGATATGCATATATCAAATGGGCTTCCAGCTGAATAAAGTGAATACTGGTATTGGTTTTTAGAAGCAGGTCCTTCTCAAAGAAGCCTTGGTGCACACCTTTGACCCTTAACTGGGGTGCTCAAACATTGCCTGTGATGATGACTCCCAGTGAAGGCTCTGTGCTGTGCTTGGCTGCATTTCTATCTGAGTGCCAACAGCAAGATAAATGAAAGACTGGTTCACTGGAGTACTGGTGGTTTGGGGGCTATTGATTTTTGGTCCATTCTCTTTAAAAGTGAGATCTAAAAAGTTGACAGAGGGTCATTAATTTCATCATATACTTGTCGTCTCATCCATAACCAATCCAGGGTCTGAGTGTGCTTGTCACTCCGTGTTTGCACTTTATTTGTTTAGGGTTTTCTTGGTGATTCCACTTTTTTTTTTCCCCCTTTCACTTCAGCCCCTTTAAATAAAAAGAAAAAAAAAAAAAAAGACACGCCAGTTTGTGGATCTTTCCTGAAACTGATTTGGGGATGGGGAAAATACAGATATAGAGAAGAGACTCAAATAACAAGAAACACATTTAAAAGGCTCACAAAAGTCTCTATCAGCTGTCTTCTAACCTTAGTTTAAAAAAGAAAAACACATAAAATTCACCAATCCTTATTATTCATTTTCTCCTCAATTGAATAAACACTTATACAGGTGAGCTGGTGGTCTTATTTTAATGAAATATTAAGATCTAAGTTGATAACTTTCTTTTAAAGAAAGCTCCTGCGCTCTTAACAAAAGCTGTTGAAATGTGTAAGAATAATTGATAGTGATGACCATTAATTGAGTTTCTTTGGCTCTATGTTCTGAATAGGTCTACCAATCCTTCAAGACACACCAAAGTGAGTTTTAAGATATCATGAAAACATCTTACCGCTGTGATTTTATTGTGTTATGACAGCGGGTTTAATTTTTGTTTGTTTTTTAACAGGGTAAGGAGAGTTTGGCAGCCTCCATAATTATTATTGAAATAACCATCAAATAAAATCTTTAAGCCTGGCTGAATATTCAATGAGCTGTGTAAATCTGGAGTGCATGAAACAATAGCACAGGGCAAGAGTAGAAATCCAGAGAACAAAACAGGGATTTTTAGAGAATTCTGCAGCAGTCACTCAAGTAAGTGATGTCCTACTTGACTTAGGACACAGTTGATTCTCTGGTATCTGTTCTGAAACCCAATGCAAGGCTGCAAGTGAGGAAAGCAAAAGAAAATATGATTAAGTTCATGGGCCAAGGCAAGGAAATCCAGTATTAATAATATCACAACCTGCCAGTAAATCTCTATTTTATAGGTGAAGAAATACATTTCTACTTTAAAGTGTGTTTTTATATACCCTTGAGTGCCCAACTAGCTAAACTACCAAGGGAGCTCTACATGATTTAGAAGTTAATCCTTCAAATGGCTAACAATTGAATGCCTCAGCTGTTTGTAGTTTCCTACTGCTGGCTAATTTCATTTTTGTTTCATATGTTCGGTGGTAAGCTTTCATTGTTCGCTGACACTGAGGTTGTAAGTCTAGTTAATTTAGTTAAAATGAGGCTGGGAATGTTCACAGTTTTCTGCCTGCTTCAACCAGACCTGGAAAAACGTGGAGTGAACACCCCACATAGAAACTCGTGGCAAGGAAATTCAGATGACCCCGCTCAGGGTCAGCTTTAACAACCACTGAAGAGGGATGTAAATAAAAATTTTTCAATGTGTTAGTGTGTCTGAAATCTGAAACTGTTTGATGCTTCGCATTATCTCAGACTCTGAGGTTGCTTTTCATGGCCAACTCACTTTTCTTTTTTATTTCATTTTCCCTCAAAGCGATTGCTTGAAATTATAGTAAAGGACAAACCCAACAGCCTCTTACTACCACAATCTCTGGATTTTATTTATTTATTTATTTATTATTATTTTTTTTTTTGCATCATCCTATCCCTGAGGACTGTCAGAAGAAACAGACTTTCCCCAGGCACTTGCTCTGTCTCTCCCCACCATCCCAAGGCTTCTCACACTTCTTCCAGCTACTCAAGGGCACAAAACTGCTTCCCACTTTCTCCTCACCAAACAACTGCTCCTCACCCTCTTAGTTCAATAAAGCCATCACTTGCTCTAAGGTATCTATACTAACATTTCACACTGAGTCTGGTCCCCTGGACCCACATTCTCCCTTATGCACACAACAATGTACTATATCTTCATAGTGCTAAACAAGCTCATAATTAAACAACTAATCACATAACTGGTTTTTAAATGTCTGTCTTTCACATTATGACATAAGCTCTGGGTAGCCTAGAACAGTATCTGTCTTTACTCACTTTCCTATGTTCCAGAGCCGAGCTCAGGGTAGCCACTCAAAATGGTATTGAATGAATGATATCTGTTCTAGCACCACTTATCTCACCTGCAAAATGGAATAAAAGGGGATGCTTGTTTTTTGACATTGTGATTAGGATCAAATGAGATAACAAATATGTGAAAAGCACTTCATATGCCATCAAATGTTACTGGGATTATTGCTAATACATAATGGTAATAGTTGTTGCTATATCTGTTTGTGACATATGGAAACAATTTCTTGAAAGGAATTTCTCTACTGATGATTACTGTGATCTTCCTTCATGGAATAACAGCCAACCACTAGCCTGGAAGTAGTCCCACTGTCTCCCTCTGCTATCTCCGAGCTTCCTAAGCAGGCTGCCACCCAGGAATATGATTTTGGACATTCACAATTCCATTATAACCATCATCTTGGGTGACTCCAAAAATAAACAAACCATTTTTGAATGTTAGAATGTAAAATTCTTCTAGAACGAAACAAGGCCTTGCCTAGAGGCATTTAATTCTAATAATGGAAATGGACATAAGACTAGGTCCTCATGATTCTGGCCAAATTCTGTAACAGGATGACCATATATCTCTATGAGATCCTAAGAGAAGGCACTAAACTCAGTCTGGAGCCTCGGGAATGACTCCTGGAGGAGATGGTGACTGGGCTAATTCCTAAAGAATGAATAAGTCTCCCCAGGTAAAGGCGAGGAAAGTAGTCCCAACAGAAGAACAAGCTAGATGAGCAAGATACAAGAGTATGAAACAATTAGATGTCCAGATGGCCAATCATATGGACTTTCAGTAGAAGACCAGCAGAGAGGCTTTATCTACAATATCCTAGAACTCTAGCAGTTGCTTAGAAACCTTCATCCGAGATGCGATTTTAACAGCCAAGAGTAGAATTGCCAACACCCAGCAATATCAGCTTATGAGTGACTTAAAATCAAAATCACCACTCCATCATACCTATCTTAGCATCAGCTAAATGGAGCTCCTTTTAGAAAAGCTATTTTCCACGATAATTTTCTTTCTGAAAAACCAATCATGTGAAAGTATGAAAAATGTACATTTCAATGCTTAAATATGTCTTTTTCTTCTCCTACGCAGAAGCCCTCCTCCTTTCCTCCTCTCCAGCAATGCCTGCTTGCATTCACACACTCTGTGTGTCCATAGAGATATACACTTTTTTCCGAAGAAGTCATTAATTCTCAACTTCAGGAAATATGAAATAGACAAAGTGGGTAATTTTTCACACTTAGAAGAATTTCTCCCATTATATTTGACTCTTTTTCATGCACAGCTGTAAAGAGATTAATATAATTTATTTTTTCCATTAATTGGCTTCACAGATTGCCATGGGAGATGGTACCCAATCAAGTCAAACAAAACAGAAAATGCCCATGGCACTCATTTACCCCCAACCAAGGACCTGTGGTCATCACAGCTTAACCTCCCAGCAGCTAGCTTTCCCAAGAAACTGATATCATATTAAAGCTCCAGAGGAATCAAACCTTAAATAAATTACTGAATTATCCTCTCCTCCTTTAAAGAGGTTTCCCTTTAAATTCAAAAAATTATCAGTAGGGAAGCACAAGTGCCAACAATGTGAAAGTTTGTAGGATGATATCACTTGTCAAATCATTTCACTCTGCAGAAATTTGTAGTTGGAACACTTCTAGCTCATTGTGGAACTCTTCTCATAGAAGATGGGCTTCAGTAAAGCAGTAAGTCACAAAAGATGCATTCCAGCTTCCTCTAGTCACCGCCATAAGAAAAGATGAGGGGACGGGGGAAGATTTTCAAAGTCCTGAAATCCTATAGACCACATTTAAACGCTGCAGTTGAGGAAGTTCTTACTTTAACATTAGCAAGCATCCAAAGATTTGTATTTAGTTTTATGGGAGAGAGGAAAAATAGGGGGCTCCCTGATGAGAGCAAAACCACAATCAGATCGTTGGAGGTCCTTGTGACCAGCTATGAATTTTTTCATTTAATAACCCTGTCCTTCCTGTTGGGACTCATTGCCAGCAGAATAATACAGCTCCGAAGTCACAGTTTCTACCATGAAAGGGGGGCGGGGTGTGCAGGTGTAGAAAGGGGAGGGAAGAGGCACGAGGGAGGAAAGTGCTCTTTATTACACTGGTCCCCTCTACCCACATTGTATTTATTCTCTTCCTGGTCAGAGAAGAGAAATTCAGAGATGTCATGAGTCACAGCATTTGATCTGTAAGCACAGTAAGCCACAAAGGAAGAAATTCCTTAAGAATCCTATTACCAGAGTGTACATTATGAGGAATCTGGTGTATCCATCACCTAGGAACAAAAGAAACTTAAGTATCACAGATCACAGTTAGCTGTTCATCAGGGAACTTATTACTAAAGAAAAACGCCCATTTTAAAGTTTTGTAGATATATTCAAGAAGCTAAAGTGACCCTAGGCTTTTTTTTTTTTTCATTACAATAAGGCAACTTTTAAATGTCTTTTTTTTTTTTTAATTTCATCTATGTTCAGCTTCAGCTTTTCTCCTAAGTTTGCCTCACACAGAGAATAGGTCCTTACTTTAAATTCCATTCCCAAGATCTTCTCCTCCTTTTCTGTCCAACTCACACCTAGCAGGCTTTCAATAAACAGGTTTAAATGGAAGCAGATGGACCACTTAATCAGGTAATAGAGAACACTGATAAAACTAAGATGCCTCAGGGGCACCTGGGTGGCTCAGTGGGTTAAGCTGCTGCCTTCGGCTCAGGTCATGATCTCAGGGGCCTGGGATCAAGTCCCCCATCCGGCTCTCTGCTCGGTGGGGAGCCTGCTTCCTCCTCTCTCTCTCTGCCTGCCTCTCTGCCTACTTGTGATCTCTGTCTGTCAAATAAATAAATAAAATCTTAAAAAAAAAAAACTAAGATGCCTCAGAAAAATCAAGAGTTCTCTGGGCTCAAAATCCAGGAATCCAGCAAGAAGGAAATATTCTCCCAGCTGAGCAATCATTACTCTTAGATTTCTAAGCTCCTGTGGCACTGCAGTAAAGTGTCCAAGTCCTGTATTTTAACTGTGTTCTTTTTTAATGTGCCTCTAATTTCTAGTTTTTCTTTCCTCCCAGCTCCTCATCAAAAGGCCTGAAGTCACATTTTGATCATCATGAAGGCAAACAAAGTCCTTCAGTGCCCCTTTCATTTCTCTGCTTCTCCTCCTTTTTTCCCCATTTCTATGTATACAATTCATTCTGTTGAATACTTTTCCTGACTATTCCATTCAGGTGCTCCTACATTCATGGTGTAATTTTATTTATGCCCCCTTGTTTGTAGCAAACATTTTTTGCTGTACATGTGTCCGGGACCTTCAGTTTAAATCTTCAGCTATATAGATGGGCTAGACTTCCTGCCATCTGGGTGGGGAGAATATGACAAAATCCTACTAAGACTGTATATGGAAGAGTTGTAATAGTTTTTCTTGCCCCATTTAAGAGATTCAGTCACTCAATGTTGCTTATAACATTGTGTAAGAAAATAATAATAACATAAGCCTTGTTTATTTAAATTGTTCCAGTTATATGGAATCTTACTCTTTTTTTTTAATCAACAAAAATTTCATGGGCAAGGTCAATGATAATGACTACTATTATGGTGAGAAAAGTATGTCACATTTTTAGTGTATCAATCAAAATATTTATTGGACCTACTCTGTAATGGTCTGATAGTCATCAATATATAAAGACAGCACCCAAAAACCATGCCAGCTGTCAAAATTTTAAAAATCAGTGATGCACTACAGGGAAGGGAAGGGAAGGAAAGGAAGACCTAGGATCCAACAGTCTACTCGTTTTCAAAATGAGGTCCAAAG